>NC_134485.1:75689214-75719214 GCF_040206685.1 Ascaphus truei | reverse complement strand
GTGAAACAAAGTGTGTAATATGCTATACAATTGTGTAACCTGTAATATCGTGCATAAATATGTGCAAAATGAGGTTGTAACCCCCTGCTCAGACCCTCTGGTAGGGCCTGTTTTCACTGGTCCCAAACGTTGAAATGTTCTCTCACAATCCAGGGGGAGCATAGGGAGAAAATCAACAGGAAAAAATCTAAGTGCAGATGGTAGTGCAATAATAAATGTGTAGCAGTTTAGTTCTCGGCTCCCATGGGCATTCTACTCACAGTGTGTAAATTGTAATAAAGCAAATCCAAAACTGTGGCAAATTCGGTTCTTATATACCAGGTAGGGATGTACCTCAGTGGGGGATATCAGGAGAGATGTGTACCTCAGCAAAGAAGAAGAAAGTTATCCATAGCACAGATCAATTAAGCAAAATATGTTTATATTAAGAGTAAAAATCGCACGTACAATATTGCGAATATAAAAAGGCACATCACACAAACATATGTGCAGAACGTCGCTAGATGCTGCCGCTCACCGCCTTTGCCTCCGTTGTGACGCCCAGTGGGTCATAGGAACCCTCCTCAGCATGTAGCCTCCTTGCTGTTCACAATCGCAGGCTCCGCTACCTCACTTCCTGGAGGGTGCCGAGTCACTTCCGGTTCTGGCTTTTGCAGCTTGCAGGCACTTGGGAGCGCGTCTAAGGGTGCTCAGTCAATCAGGGACCTCCCACTACGTGTTTCGCCAATTAGGATACGGCTTCATCAGGAAGATCCTGATGAAGTACTCCCAATCGGCACGCAAAGGGTCGAACGAGAATTTACCCACATGACGCAGTTTGTACAACAAAGCCAAAGTTAAGCAGACCCACTCACAGGCCCACCATGATTTCAAGTTCAAAAGGTTTAATAGTATATGGATATCGCCTCTCAAAGGGTTGTAGAGAAGAGACTGATTGAATGTGTATTCACCACACTGGTGAGCCAGAACCCTGCATTTCCAAGCTTGTGTTTCAGTTTTCCACAGACACGACAAAGGGAATACAGGCTGGCTTTTGAAAACATGGGGTGTAGCTTTAGTCAAAGGATCGATATTTCGGTCCTCACACGGACCTTTGTCAAGATGCCACGTTCCGTGTGACGAATGAAACGTTGATACTTTGAATAAAGTCACGGCATACGATGTATGTATGTATATCTGTATTTATATAGCGCCATCTGTGTACATAGCGCTTCACAGCAGTAATACTTGTGACATCATAATATAACACATAATGGGAATAAGCGCTTCAGACATAAAAGAAACATGAGGATCTAATTGCATGTATTACTTTTTGCTTATTGCTGATATACACAACACCAGTTGTTTACAGTGCACCTGTGGCAGCTTTCATAGTTTGTGAGTGTACCCATGTCTTTTCTCACTGAGGGAAACTGATAACATTTTTCCACGTGCTTTTTTCTCTGTATCACGAACATCATTTTTGGAATAAGCGCAGTTGAAACATATTTTAGATGCAGTAACTCTTAATAACTGTTCACTAAGGATGTGTATTCAGGGGCACTTTATGTTGAATTTAGTATCGATTACTTGCATCATTACACGATTGATGTTCCTGTGGGCTCTATTAAATAGTTAATTGGGAACTTAAATGATATACAGTCTCCTCTGAAGCTGCTAGGATAATCCTTTAAAGTAGTAGTCTCACCAAGACGACTGCAACTGATTAAAAAAAAAAAATCAGTTTGGAAGCAAGGTGGCCAAATTGTATTAATGACAGAGACATTTAATGGGTTACATCTGGGTGATTGATGCTTTTTTAAAATAAATAAATACATTTCATACCATTTTAAAGTAATTATTTTAAGTTTGTTTGTGAACCTGGTCAATACACATGAAGAAATGTGAGGTTTCAAATGCTCTGTATACTACAGCTTTCATCCATGAAAAACTCAAGTGTTGGTCCACTCAAAAGGTATTCCAATCTACTCTGAAAGTAAAGAAGGGCGGGGTAGCGGTTTTGGCCCTTTTTTGGGCAGGTACATACAGCCTTCGCCCATGCGGAGGCGTGCGCGTCCATGATATCACCCGCGTGAAGCGCATGCGTTTTTCGGACATGCTAGATGCGCCGTCGGGGGAGGGGGGGCGTGTCTAGGCGCGTGTCAGGAACGTCATGGAGCTGGTTCACCCTCATTGGGCGAACCGCTCCCGTGACCTGCCCTTCGCGCCAAGTAATCCGTTTCAACTGATTCCTTGTGCAACGCGGCCCCCTCCTTTTGCGGCCCGCGTGGTCTATGGGCACGATCGATGCCTTAAGGCAATGTGATCGCGGTGTGTACGGACGCCTCTGCGCGGTCTGCGGCAGCATGGACTTTGCCTATGTAGTAACAAAGGAGGGTGATGGAGTCGGTGGTATGATACCTTTTTATATACCAACAAGTAATTGATCTGTTACACGCTTTCAAACCTCTCAAGTAACTCCCTCCTAAGTCGCTACAATCTACATTAAGTAACCCTGCTGAACTCAGACTTGAGAGTCTGGGTTGTCCTCTGGGTTCCTTCCCCGTTTTGTGTGACGATGACACTTTGCACAGCCAGGGGCCTCTCTCTCTCCCCTTTATCCGGGTACGTGGGGTTGCACCTTTTAAAGGCTTCTCTTCCTCTTTCCTGGATATTACCAGAGAACAAAGTTATTTAAATGTTTGAATGAACCGCACTCCTCCGACCAAAGGGAACTATTTAGAGAAATCTTCAATTGGTTAAATTAGATGTCGGACAGGCTTAATAAAAATGAACAAAAAAAGAGCATAAGTTTTTATTTTTATTTTTTATTTTTACCATTTTCACTGGTTTCATGGCAACCAAATGCTGTGGAGACTTTTTGCAATCTTTACCTAATCTCTTGTGATGAGGCTGTGGATGTCTGCAGGTGAATGGTCAGCCCTCACCGCGTTTCTTTTATTCTTTGTAAAGAAATGATAAAGTCCCAATTTGTTGAACAGATAAGGCTGCGATTGTAGTTGGGCGCGCACAAGGCCTCTGTAAGGTCCCTTACCTCATCTCCGGTGACTTCTGGAGACACGTCGCCATGGCAACGCGGGGTCACATGATGCTGCGTTGCTATGGCGCTATTGCGACGTCAGAACGCTGGAGGGGGGGAGAGCAGGCGGGGGAGCGCAGACTGAAATGTTTGCGCACCCCTGATTAAAGGGGTAAGTAGGGAGAACTTAGAGACAGTAGGAGGACTGCACGTCAATGGGGTTTGGTCATTTTCTAGGGGACGTTCACCATCCAGCACTAGCCACAAATTAAACAGAAGGGGGAACCGTCCCCTTCCATCAATGGAAGCAGGCAGCAAACTCATGATTGCTAGTGCCGAAGCTGGCGGGACCCTCGGCGCCGGAGAGGTTAATGTATCTTTCTATTTATTTCGAGTAGAAAAGTTCAGGGTATGGTTTCTGAAACCGAGTATGCATCAGCCTCTCCGGGGCAGGGATTTCCTTCCCTATTGTCTGATCTTAATAGTTGCACTTATTGTACTATAATTCCCTGTACTGTATTGTCTCTCTTGTAAAGCACTAAGTACAGCTGTGGGTGCTATGTAAATAAAGATATACATAGATACATACATCAGCCACCAGGAAACAAGACTTGGTGTAAAGATTTCTCCCTGTAAGAAAGCTTTACTAGCTGTGTTAAAGGGGGGGCAGGAGTAACTGCTGCCAAAATGGGGGGAAGGAATACATTTGGCTGGAGTTTCACTTTAAAATAGAACTGGAAATGAGGGACTGCCATTAGAGAATTAAGGCTGCCAAGATGTAAAAATGGCCTGCTATTTTATAACTCGACTGGATTAGTAACAAGAGTAATAATTCTATTGCCAAAAATATTAAGGGGATGTTTCATATTCCTCCTCTTATGAGATCCACAATGTGTAAGTGTTGGTATTGTGGGACATGTCCATGAATCTTAGGCTGAGAGATTCTGGGGAACGGCAAGTTTGTGGGTCTGTCTGTGACACGTGAAGGTGATCAGAAGTGGTGTTTCTATTTGCATGAATAGGACTGAAATCTACTCTAGCATGGGGAAAGCAACGTCACAGGCCCGAAGAGGGGTCGGGTCATGTGGACTGTAATAGGGAATGTATTATACTGCTTTATTTTGTATTTTTAAATCAAAATGCCTTCTGGCCAGTCTATGTATTATTGTTGGTGTCCATTCAGCCTAATCCATTGTTCTAATTACGGCTTTCCTTTCTCCTAGGATTTGCGCAAACAGGTAGCTCCAATATTAAAGAGTTTCCAAGCAGAGGTAAGACGGCATGGATTTTTATATTTATATAGCCTATGTATTGTTTTTTTTACATGTTGAATATTAATAATAAATCCAACCATGTCTGGCGCACTCTGTATTGCACAGGTAACCACTATACCAAATGAAGTTCTTTGCGACTGTTCCTCCCTCCTCGATCGTAGCGGTAAAACTTAAACAGATATTTAAAAAAAAAAAGCTCAAAAATGCTGGTGTCCGTTCCACATAATCTTTGTATAATGTTAAAGTAATAAAATGTAGATAATTTAGTATGGTCGCATAAACCACGTGTCCCGCCTACACAGTGGGTAAAGTGACAGGGTCCCCTTTGCAAAGCCGTCTGGGGATGTTGTCCTCCTCTGTGTAATGGCGGCATGGTTCCAGTTCCCCCTTCCGTAGTAACAGTGGCGTAATGACATGGAATGGTGACATCAACGCTATTTGCGAGTCTTGGCCATTGCATATGCATTGGGACCTTATAGTGTATACCCTTTCCATTAAAACAAATGACCTTTACGGCAACAGCTCCTTTCCGCTGTTTCACAATATTAATAGTAGTGCAACTAATGATGATTCATTCATTCAGATTTAGATATGTGTAACATACTATTGTTTGTTTCCGTCATTTCACAAACGTGTTCTAACTCCATAGGAGCGCAGTGATTGGCTGGCCATTCTGTTCTAGCTCTTGATGACTACACTGCTAGGCAATGTGTTTCCCACAGCAGGGTTAGAAGTGTAGTAATCAGAGCTAGGTACAGACTAGTTGGTCATATTATCTGCCCATTTTCCCTTCCTATGTTCCCTAGTTATTATACATTTGTCCTTGCTTGATATAGACATATTCCTAATTGTTGTCGTTGTATGCTCCTTCATGCCTAACCCAAACATTTGCAATGACAAACTAGTGTATGTTCAGCTGTGGAGTGCATCTGTACTTCCTGTAAGTGGACCACATTTCTGCTTTAGGCATTTGAGAAATGCTTCCCTATATATACACACATATACACACCCTTGCAGCATATGGATTCCTTAACCACCCCCTCCCGGGGTTGTCCATTGTATGTAAGTAAAGTTGAGAGATGTAATTATCTCCTCATAATACATTAGGACAGGGGTGCGCAAACTGTGGGGGGCGTGATATTTTCTGGGGGGGGTGGGGGGGGAGAGGACCTGCGCTCTTCCCCAAAGCATTTAAATTAAATGCCAGGGGAGCGCGAGCGAGGCCTCTGTAACTCACTTACCTGGTCTCCGGGGGCTTCTGGCATCGTGTCATCAAATGGTAAAGGGGGAGAGGGGGCATGAGCAGAGGGGTAGAGCAGGCAGGGGGATGCAGACTAAAATGTGTGCGCACCCCTGCCTTAGAACAAAGAGTATTAATGTAAAGTGACTACTGTACAGTCTTTGTTATTCCACATACAACCTAAAATCTGGCTGAACATCCACATTGCCTTGTTGCATTGGTTGGCCAGTTTAAAATCATCAGATCTTTGGGGGTCAAGGGCAGAATTTAGCAGTTTTTGGCCACACTGGTTAAGCTCCCATGGTTCCACATTCACTCTTAGTCTGCAGGCTTCTATCATTTTCATCGTGCCCAGCACTGTATTTTTCTGGCCAACCACATCAACCCACTGAAGAAAATCGATTGATGGCCTTGCGATTGTGGGCCCAGCCCCAGTAACATTACTGCCCTCTAGAAGCACCCTAATGTCACATTTGTGTCTCTGATGCTGAGACGGTGTCCATGTCCACCTGTGCTTCCACACTTCAGTTAAACATAGAACTCTGCACTCCCTCCGTTAGATCATTCCTCGCGTGCATGAAAACTGTGATGCGAACCTAGAACATGTGGAACTAGCCTAGGTTAAAGGCTGGTAGATCGTTGGACCACTTCAGCTTCAAAGATGCTTGGAATAGACATATATTTTTTCTCTGTAGAAAACAAGGCTTTGCAATGCAACCATTCTATTACACAACATAAATGCAGGATTTTTTAATTATCACTGTAGACAGAAGAAAGCTGTTGTTAGAAGGTGGTGAGAGTATGTTTCTTGGTGATTATGCAAGCTTTCTCTAGTAAAAATGTACTGCAGAATGTCCTATTTCCTTGTGACACATTAGCCTTGGCATTTTTCAATTTCCTTCTGAACACCACACCTGATGACATGTTGAGGGACAGTGTGATGCTAGCGCTTACAAGTTGCAGATATAGTGAATGCACTCGGCTATTTTAGTAATATATAAATTTGAAATTTGTGGGGTTGTTGGTAGATGTGGTGAATCTGATTGGTCCGGGGGTCTGTCACAGCCTCTGGCCAATCAGATTGGTCCGTATCCCCGCCCCGCACGCCTCTCATTGGCCTGCGTGGCTCTATGACGTCACCCAGCTCACCTTCCCCCTCGGTCTCACCCAACTGCTACACACACGCAAACAGCGGCCCGGACCGTCGGCTCCCCCCCCCCCCCCATCACCACCCAACCCATCACTTCCCCGCCGGCTTCCCCCATCACCCCCCCTCACCCGCAGCTCACCTCCCCGCCGGCTCCCACCCCCCCCTCCATCACCCCGCTCATCGGCAGCTCATTGCGCATGCGCACAATGCTCCCGTTACCTAGGGAGGGAGATGGGCGCGGGGGGGTGGGGTGGTGATGCACAGTCACGGCGCCGCCACCGGACTACATCCCCCAGCTTCCCCTGCGAGCGGGTGACGTGCCGGTACCGTGACCCGTCCCGCCTGGCTACTCCTCCCCTTCCCTCTGGTCCCCTTCCCCACGCTCCCTTGCTTGCCCGCGTGGGGAGGGAGATGGGCGCGGGGGTGTGTGTGTGTGACACTGTGTGTGTGTGTGTGTGTGTGACACTGTGTGTGTGTGTGTGTCTCACTGTCTATGTGCAGGGGGGGGGGCAGAGCTGCGCAGGGGGGGAACAGAGCTGCGCAGAGGAGGGGGGGCGCGAGAACAGAGTTGCGCAGGGGGTGGGGTGGCGGGAGTCCGGAGCTGCGCAGGGGGGTGGGAGCGGAGAAAGACTGGGGGAGCGGAGAAAGAGACTGGGGAAGTGGAGAGAAGAGGGAGCGCAAAATTTTAATCCCAGGCAACGCCGGGTCTCTCAGCTAGTATAACATATAACATATTTACATTCATATTTTGTCTTTTTAAGGCTGTGCCCATACTTCCCGAGATGGCGCATGCGGCGCAAACAAAAGGCTCTATGATGCAGGCCATAGAGCGCACGATTCTCGCACAGACCTTTTTTTTTTAATTGGTCGCGGTTCAGCCAATGAGGGCGAACTGCTCACGTGATGTCATGACCATGCCTCCCCATCGCTGTGGGTCACAGGCCACAAATCGCTCGGCTGATAAGGCGTGTGCTCCGTCGCGCGCGCCTACTATATCCGCAGGCTAATGCACGTTTAGACGTTGAATCCCCTGGGGGAAAAAAAGGGTTTACATCTGTAATTCTCCAAACGTAGAAATCTTCGGGATCATTTACCTATGAATGGTCCGAATGGAAAAAGTAAACTAGTGATAATATGCCAACAAATAAAAAAACTTGGACTGGGTACATTTATTCGTGCACCATGTGCTGTTAATTCACAACTACGCATTTTAGCCCTCAAAATTTACTTGAACTTGTGCAGTCTTCTGGCGCTGGAAGACACGTAGGCTGTAAGGTGTCTTCCAGTGCGGGAAGGTGTCATATGGCAGAAGACTGCTTAGTAATATGGTCCTTTATGTAGAATTATTGGATTAGAGGCCCTGACCATCGTGAAACATCACTTGGAAAATATCATACCCAGTGGCGAATTTCCCATTAGGCCTGGGCCATGGGTGGCAAAAATGTCCGCCCCTATATACATGTGCTGCACTCTCGGGCCTATCGGGCCTAATGGGAATGCACTTACATGTGTCCTGCCGCCTCCTTGCTGCTGCCCTCTATCTCCTTTGAACCCCAGCGTCAAATGACGCCACGGACGTCCCAACTGACATAAAACGACGTCTCATTGCCATGGCAAATGCGTCAGGATGTCACTTTACCATGGCAAAGCGACGTCGCGTTGATGACGTTCGCGGCTGACACAGCTAAGTGCCATGGGGCAGCGGATTTTCAAATCCATCGCTGATCACACACATTACTACCACCATCTGATTGAAATAGAAAGATGCTTTAACTTTAATATTACTTTTTAAAGTACCACACTGTTAAATTTGAGGGATTTATACAGCCATTTCTGTTGTGTTATCCAGGCAACACATGTTAGGGCTCTGTATGTCAACTTCCATAGCAAAGAAAACAACTGTGATATTACAATCTCACAATTATGAGTGAGTGCGCTGAGGTACAGACAAAAAGCACAAAGATTGTGTAAGTAGCCAAATCTGGAACATTAAAACACACACTTGTGGGTTGAAGACCGCTAGTTCTTTTAATAATAGTACTTGGCTAGTGAAGAAAAATAAACATAAATAAAATCCAGTGATAGACCCAATCATGCAGTTTGTATTTGAGTACTCTGAGCTTATTCACTTGATGCAGACGGCGTATCCAAATGTGGACTAGAGCGGAAAGTCCCCGCCGATTGCAAGATAAATGTTGTAAATACACCATTTCTTTTTATGAATACTTTTTTTTTTCCCCAAAAGGAAAAATAATTATTCCATAGAGCTGCAGTGTGCTTGGGTGGCACGATGCGTTGCAATTCATATTCTTCATTGCTAGTATACGTGTGGAACTCAATATTTCACTGAAGTCATCTCGGTTTCAAATGTCAGGCCTTTGCATATCCAATTGAGGAAGTTCGCCATATTAACTGCCTGCTGTATTACAAAGGTATAGCATGCCAGGTAGAACGTGCTTACAGTATCAAAGGTTCCCTGTGTAAGGCTAAACACCTAATTAATAGGATTTCTTCTAGCAGGTTCACTCAATGATGGCTCTATTAAGGGCTCTCAGATCTACCATTCTGTTTTCAGGCCAAGTCCATAATTGAAAACATATTTTCTTCTCCTGAGCTGCAGCTGGTTTGGTTCTGCTCATGCAGAAAAGGATATAACCTTGCATAACATAGGAAATGAACGGTTGAGGGAGAAGCCAAATTCAATTTCAGTCAGATATTTCGAGGATAAGTCCATGATCTATGGAAGCAGGGGAATGAAAAGTGTGTGTGTGTGTGTGTGTGTCTGTGGAAAGGAGCGTATTCAGCAGTCTATTAATCACGGCTGGCCTGGACTCTGCTTTGTGCTCTCACATTAGTAGTGATTCTTCTACAAAGGCTGGAAAGGTGCCAGCTACTCTGAGTTAACCTCTTAAAGATCATCTGCTACTTTGCAGCTCAATAGATGTTACATTGTGGTGAAAAATACACTTGGGTGATGCTTCCAGACCATTAAAAACAGCCATTACACACGAACATGTGGAAGCCAGTAGTGAGCTTCCAAATGCAGAGCGTAGTGAAATATATTAGGATAAATGGGATTTATAATGGAAATGTCAGTAAGTATGATAAAATATTAGATACAGAAATATTGTTAGTATTTTTTTTTTAAGACCTCGTTCTTAATACAGCATGAATTATTTGTTTTAAAATGTTTTCTTTAGCTCCTTTTTCTTTCCTTGTACGTAAAGTTATATTGGAGCCATTACACCAGTCCAAAAGTAGTATAGATGACATATTCCCTGTGTATATGTCGTAATGCCATATAGAGTATCACATTCGGCCCTAGGTTTGAATATGTATTTAATATATCTGAAGTTACACAAGGTTTTATAACTGGCACATAATGGGTGAGGTAAGTGTTATTTTGCGGAGTGGCATTCCCGCTTTCCAAAAGTGACAAAGTGGCATTATTCTGCTACACCGATGTGGGGCAACGTGCATTGTTTTTATCTTGTGATTTCACAGTAAAATGTGTGATATCTCTTCATATTGCATTGATTTGAGTTGGGCTAAGAAAACTCGGTCTTCATAGGTATAAGAACAATGGAGGGAGAGGGAGTAGGCGGTATGATTCCTTTTTATTGGACCAACAAGTTGTTGATATGTTACAAGCTTTCAAACCTCTTGGGGTCCTTTGTCGGCTTGCCTAATGAAGAACCCCGATTAGGTTTGAAAGATTGTAACATATCCACTACTTGTTGGTCAAATAAAAGGCATCATACCACCTACTCCTTCTCCCTCCTTTGTTACTACATGGAATATAGGACCGACACTGCTTCCCACCATTTTTTGCTCTGCATAAGAAAAGATGAGTCTTCAGCAAATTATGAGGGAGTCTCCCTCAGAAGTTGAGATGTTTGACCAGCATGTTACACAGCTACGTTTACTCTCATATCTTTGATTGGAAATTGCATCTTTTTTAAGTTGTCAAGAGCTTGCAAATTTACAAGCCTATATCTAGGGTTCTACTCTATAGAATGATTTTTGGAAATAGATAAGGACATTGTTTGTTTTATATGATGAATCAGTAGAGACAAATGACAGGATGGGCATAAGCTTGAACAGAGCCCAGGGTGCAGATTTGGGGAATAGTAAATGATTATATATAAGAACCAAAAATGAGTCATGTAGGGTCATATTGCTGGTACCTAGCCCTGTCGGTGACTCTAGGATAGGAAAAGCAGTGTGTGACCTTTGGTAGGATGCTGACTTCTGTGTTTTTTATAGATGTTTGGTGTTGGAGGTACTGTAGGTAAGTCAGTAGAAGGTTCTAATTGCTAGTTGGTAGAAGGTTATGCCATGTGTTATTTCATTGCAGAAGCCAAGGCAGTAATAACACTGTGTTGCGTGTACCTGGTTTAGATTCCAGTGTCGGGTTCTTGCGAATAAAAGAAAAGTTTTTATCACTCTTTGCCTCAGGCAGGGACGTATTGTACCCACAAAATGTTATGTATGGCACTGTATATATTGTCTGCACAGTATATAGAAAATATAGTTATCTGGCATAAACATCTCGATTTACTGAGAGCATAAATATGAGTAGGGAGGAGTAAGGCGGGGGCGGCTGTCTGTAACTCCACACTGCTCTTAGACATTTGTTTATACAAGACTCTTTGTAAAGACAAATGTGTAAGCCTACCTTGCCATGGGTATATCTAGGGCTAGAATGGTAATATTTCACTTTTGAGGATTATGTGTTGGTAGAAAGCTTCAGATTGAAACACGATTCTAGCAGCAGTTACATCTCATTAAGTGTATGCCCTTCAGACTACTTTTCATGCTTTTTTTCCTAGATTACAAAATGTAAACCTTTTCACAAAATCAGGTCACACTGAGGCCTCTGCTTAGAAGTCAAACCACCTCTTTCTTTTTTCTTTCTTCTTTCTGAAGTTTTGTGTGTTTAGAAACGGGGAAAAGCACACAAATGAATCAAGCATTTGACACCATGTTCTGTTTATGCTTTTCAGCACTTTGCTTTACAGCTAGAGTAGTGTTTTTCTTATTTACAGTCCAACGGGAATAGCGCGAGTCACATCTCTTACCGCTGCTGTGTGGATGAAGCAGAAATGCAGGGAACCATCGCAAATGACATCCATGCTAACCAAATCTTTAATAAGCTCATGGAATCTTTGTAAATAAGTATTGCTGACCTGAGGACTTGGCTGTCTTCAATAAAAACCTTACATATTCTAATAAATAATAAATAAATAACGGCAAAACTAGTCCATCATTCTTTCAATGGCACTTGGTGGCAATGAATGCTGTAGGCTTTGGAAGTTTGCTGTGCAGCTGCTTGCCACATGCTGCAGCCCAGCACTGCTTAATGATGTGAAGGTGCATGGGTATATGGCAGGGGGTCTGCAACCGTTCAAGGAAGAAGAGCCATTTTATATAAAAATGATTTCTCCAAAATAATTCCAAGCGCCGTAACACATTCATATTTATTTTTTGTCATTGTTTTTCTGTGCAAAACAGTGTAATTTACAATACACACATACACTACCCTCCCCAAAAAGAGGGGGGGGTGGAGGGGGGTGAGAGAGATGGGGGGGAAGAGAAATGGGGGAGAGAGAGGGGGGAAGGAGAGCGAGAGAGAGGGGGGAAGGAGAGGGGGGGGGGGAAGGAGAGCACAAGAGGGGGGGGAAGGAGAGAGGGGGGAAGGGAGAAGAGGGATGGGGGAAGAGAGGTAGGGGAGGGAGGAGGGAAGGGAGAGAGAGGGTGAGGGCTGAGAGGGAACATAGATGTTGGAAGAGAGAAGAGGATCTGTGTGCCTGCTGCCTACCAGCTGCCCTGGAGCATTGAGGGGGCCTTTTAGGCCTCGTTCAGGGTGCCGGCTTCGGAGAGGGGGGGGGCGTGCTTACGTGCGCGCAGACGTTCGATACAAACTGTTTAAACTGAATAGCAGTTGTCAGGGTAGCAGCTGCCCTGTCGCCGAAGTACGGAGTTGATGCTTGCTACAGTTTCAATAAACAACCCAAGTTGTTTTTTGAAGCTGCAGCAGCGTCACTGGTACTTTGGCAGCCAATGAAATCATTCTTGAAAATGATTTCAACACAGCAACACCGATCCCTAAGCTGCTGTCTGTCGCCCCGCCTCCTCCCCGCCTCCTCAACTCTTGAAAAAGTCTGCTGGGGATGATGTGCACACATCACCCAGCAGACTGACGCGCGCACACGCGAACGCATGCCCTCCACCTCCTGTCTCTGGCACCCTGAACTCGGCTTTAGAGGCTTGTGGAGAGGGCCTGCCGAGCTATCTGCTGAAAGGTGCCCACGGAGGTGCCTGTCAGGGGAACTTCCCTTCTACCAGTCTACAGCAAGATGCCTGAACAGGCACCTCCATGGACACTTGCAGCAGGCCACCTCTGCGGATCATGCCAGATTAGGTATGCCGGCAGGATAGTGAGGGAGAGCGGCAGAAGCTGGGGGTTGGCAACCTGCAGAGAGCCGCAAGTAGGAGCGGAAAGAGCCGCATGTGGCTCAGGAGCCGCATCTTGCCGACCCCAGGAATATGGCAAGTGTCAGAGCGAAAACAGGTCCCAGATATATGAATAAAGACACAAATATATAGTGCAACACGACAAATAGTGTGCTGAAAAAAAAGTGACAGTCTGCTCACATAGTGTAAGTAGGATTCAGGTGTGACGAGCAATGGTAACCAGGCTTCATAATAAAGGTTAAGTCCTCTGGTTGCCCTTGGGTCCGTGGCAGCTACCTAGCACTATAAGCCAGGGGCCATGATAAGTTAGTGTCCCTGCTTTTTTCACTTTTCATGTTCCCTTTGTCCCAGACTCATGAAACTTGCAGTGTGTAAGTTTTAGGTGGGATATTGTGGTAAGAATACAATTATTTTGGTTGCAGGAGTTCGGGGGCCGGAGCTACCGGTTGTACCTTCATTCTACCCAGGGAGCAGGCATGATTTGCTGGTATTGCTAGTAGAATTACACTGAGGCTGTCCAGCGTCCCCCAGACTCCTTGTTTTCGAGCCCCGATATCTCACTCCTAAGTCCCTTACAGTCATGAGTCTCCCCAAGGTCCTCCGTGTATTAAAATATGTTTTCCAATATTTGATACATTTATTATAAGGCTCTATACAGTCCGCTAGGGTATCTGCTTAAGGTGCCTGCATCTGCATAGAGTCTATAGTTTAAAGGGGAGAGTATGTCCAGAGGTGCGAAAACGTTTGGTGGGCGAGGAAGGGCAAATTGCCAGGTCCGGACTACAAAGGGGCACCCCGTGGGGGCACCGGACTCGCGGGGTGGCAATGAGTTAGTCGGGGAGGATGCCGCCATAGAGTTTTTTCCCCTTGGGTAAATTCATATTTCCCGCTCACCCGGCTTTTCGAGCCTGCTTGACACCCCTACTCCTCTGACGTCAGCTGGGGATGAGCCCCTCTTTCTATTGGCTGACAGGGAGGGATTCCCACGCTCCGATTGGCTGCTCCTTCCCCCTCCGTTCTATGGATAGTTCAGCAGAGTGTATGTAAGGTGCTGACCAAGAGAGCGAGTGTGCGCAACCAATGACTTTAGTCGATGAAGCTAGGACAGGCTTTTCAAAGTTGCTCTGTTCGAAATAACAGAGCAACCTGCTTCGTTTTGAAGCCTGAAAAGTTTGCCTTGCACAGTCAGACGCGAGGACCATGTTCGCAGAATTGAACGTAGCGGTCGCGGCTGGGAACTGAAGCCGAAAAGAGGACCAGGAGAACCGGGTGTATATCCCAGTCAGGGTAAACTCATCCAAACGGGCGCTCTGCACCTAGGAAAGCCTAGGTTTTTCCCCCAGACCCCAGTAAGTGTATTTTTAATAGTTTCTTATGTATCTCTTGTACGTGAGTTTACCAAAATAAACACAATTTGTTTTTACGATCTTCTTTTACCTAATGAATGATCCCGGTAATATATAAATGGTGTAAAAAGTACCTGGTCTCCCGTGACATCAGGAAAGGGTATATAACTCCTAGGATCAGAATATCATGATTTCAGGATGGCAACCATGGCAGATGTCTCAATCACAATAGTAACATAAAAATACAAAAAGAGGCATAGTGTGAGACTGTTATATTACAAAAATAAAGAAGACTCAAATTGCACTTACAATCAAAGGCCAAGCTCAGATGGACCACACGGGGTCTCACGGGAAAAGAGCAACTCTGTTCATACTCTACGTTCTGCAGGTACAGGGCTCCCAGTTCTGGTGTGACATCACTTCCGGTTGTGTCGTGAACGCCAGAATATGGTCTGAATCTCTTACTTCTGTAGGCACCGGGTTTTCAAACCGGAGAGTCACTTAGGAAACATGAATCACCTAACGCGTTTCGCTCTTCAGAGGTTCATTAGAGGTTATAATTGTTCATGGATATAGGACTGAGAATTTTAAACAGGGCTGGTGGAGTTATTCCCGTTTTCCAACTGTTCTGCGAAAATAAATCATGAATGAAGGCAGGGATACTACAGCCCCAAATTGTAGGACACATGGCCTCAGCAGATGTTCACTTGAGGATGGAGCTTCAAGACAAAGGCAGTGTGAGATAGGACCATCAAGGTTTGAATGTACTGTACCTGGAATTCATGGCCTGTTCCACAGCGGCCCAGTTTATTGTGTTTGGAAGAAGAAATACTGTAAATAATTGGTATACACTTAAAACTCTTTTACGGTCAAGGGTATATATACTAGAAACCTAAAAAAAAAAAAATGGGACAAAAGAAAAATAATAATTTTCCATTATTTCCCTCATTATTTATGTATTGCCAGAAGAAGGAGCATATTTCATGAAATGATACTAAAATATTCAGCACAGGAAGAGAAATACATGAAAAATGCAGTGCTAACCACAGTTAGGTGAAGAGAAGATAGTGGAATGCAATTTATACTTGTCAATGAACTTGCTATCTCATATAATCATATACTGGAATATATCACTTCAGCAGGCAAGAAGCTTTTCTTTTATCTTGCCATCTCCTTCAGCATTTCACAGAGGAATGTATTTGTTGTAAGTTAAGAATGTAAATGCATGCTGTGATACATGGGAAATATACTTGTTTAATGTTTGCTGTTCCCCGTTTGGGAATATAATTTTTCCATCCCGTACACATTTCTTTTGTTACATTTGACCCGGGTTTGCTCGATTTTCTGATATTAATTAGTGGCAGCATCCACTGATTCCCTTCTTACTTCCAAGTCCTATTACATTGAAGCCATTATGATGTCAATGGACATAGTTGAGGCCTTTGCTCATATTTTGATTCTGAAGGTTTAGAGAGCAAAAAAATGTAATGTGTCTCCTCAAAAACCACTTTCATGGCAATTTATTTTCATTCCATTCATTGGGGGGGTACTGGTGTACCAAGGTCTTACATATTAGTATAAATTGTCTTACTTGCGAGATATTTCATAAGCTCATGTACACGCATTTTGACAAACTATTCATGGTCCATTTTTTTATCATTTATATATTTATAGTAAGAATGTACAATTAAATAGTGGTCTTGCATGCATTTTACGAGCAGTCCCACCTACTCAAAACCTCCACTCCCCTGACCCCCCTTGAGCAGAGCCTATCTTTATCTTTGGGGATCCTACTGTCCCTGCAATATTTACCTTTTTTTTGTGCCAGTGTTTCTGGTCCCTTTTGGGAAATCATAATGGCTGCCATCAAAGCCTTACTTTTACGGTCAAATAAGTAGCTGCAATACTTTCAGAGCATGCTGTTTCCTATTGGCTGACCCCAGCAGCCATCTTTGATGTTACTTTCATTATACCAGCACATAAGAAGGTTTAATATTTTGGAAAACAAGGGTTCCCCGTGTTCCGAGTCTGAAAAAATGTGGGGCTTTCTTCTTTAAAGCAGCAATCCATGTCGACTGATTGGCAAATTGTTTTATTTTATTATATAGCATTTAAGTAGGGGGTATCCGGAGCTGAACCCTGTTAATTTTAGTTCCAGGACCTCCTGCTTCCGGAGACAACTCCAAAGTAGGTGCCGGCAGCTGCTCTTGTTGGCTACCATGGATCACAATATGTCCACTGTTTAAAAAAGATTTTGCGCCCTGCAGACCAATAGGAAGCTGTGATGTCATCGGTGGCGCGTCTTATTGGCCTATGTGATGCGGGAGCTTTACACTTTAAAGCCCTGCTTGCTCAGCCGGAGCGGCTATGTGCATCTACTTCTGAGGGAAGTATGTCCGGAAGCTGGGGGTCCCCGGAGCTGAAGTTAACGGGGTTCACTCCTGGAGACCCCCATGTTTCAATGCGTTTATGAAAAGAAATAAAAACTTCCCCCAAAATATCGCTGACGTGGATTGCTCATTTTTAAGTGTGCCAAGTTTAACCCTAATAATAAAGACATGGAAAATCTTTGGGATATAACATTATGCTTTGTATTCTAAGTCGCTGAAGGAAGTGAACTATAAATACGATTTTCTGAAAGCCTTTTTTTTCTCGTTACTTGTTTAGATTGATGCGTTGAGTAAAAGAAGCAAAGAAGCAGAGGCTGCCTTCTTGAATGTTTATAAGAGATTGATTGATGTTCCAGGTAAGCATATTGTTTTCTTACGATTAAAGCAGCAGTCTGAGCCAATGGCCATTTTTTGCATTCATTTTATATATATTTTTTTTACTTTAAGTTATTTCTTCCTGCCTTTCCCAATGCTGTTTTTATTAAGTGTCCAGGAGGTTAAAAAGGAGCTCGGTGCAGTCTAAATGTTAACCTCAGATGCTGGAAGTCATGATTTTCTTAATTTTGAACACTAAAAAAAAAGGGCAGGATATGCTTAAGGGGCAAAATACTAACAACATACGAGTTAAACTCCTATAGACTTCCGGCGGGGATTGTTGCTTTAATTGTTCATAGCCCGCACCTGCGAGTTTTGGCTTTAAAGGATAGGATGTTTGAATGGGTTCTTCTTTAATTGACCTAGTTTGAACATTCCAGGGTTTTCTCATTTAGTGAAATTCCTCAGCAAAGTTCAAGTCAACTGGCATTTGGCTTTGTGACCTAGTTTGCATAGCCGCATTGCTTCCGCCCCTCCCCCTAAGAGCATGTTTAGAACAGTTCATGTGGTATTGTTTCTTGTGCAACTTCCAATGAAGAGCAACAGCATGCCAGCGAATGGCAAAAAGGAAGGGAGGAAAACGCATCACGTCCTCTAAAGACCACCAACCCAAGTGCCAATGAATAAGACCCAAGTGCCCATGAATAAGATGCTCTTTTTCAAACCAATGCCAGGCACTATGATTCCCTCTCTACTTCATCCCCTCCCACAGCCTCTATATTATTGTTCTGTTACCCTAAGTAACCATTGTCTTATTGGGGTGTTATTGTTCAATAGTAACCCAGCTCTTAAGTGTTTTTTCTTCTTCTTCAATGGACATTATTATTAATTATTTTACTGTGATTGCTAATGACTGAGTAAGGTAAATGCCACTCTTACCAGCCATTTATTTCTCAACTATTTTACCAGGACATATACATAGGTGCAGGTTCCTATGGAATACTTGTTTTCAAGCATTCCATATGATCTAAAGCAAAGAATTGGAAGAAAATGTTAAAATCAACATTTACAAACATGTTTGCTGTGCTATAGTGCAATTTGCTGAGAGTATCCATGGATTTAAAGGAATAAGGAGGTCTATTCCAGAAGTTAATTGCCTTTTTCTCAGTCTTGCATTGAAACATACATATCTCATGACAATACAGTTAAATTAGCCCATATTTGTAGAAGCTGTACTAGTCTCAGAGACCCCAGGTTCTGGTAGCTTTAACTGAACCATGGTTCAAGTTCTTAAGATGTTTGTAAACATCTCTTGAATCCAGGTCAAAACACAACTTTTGAGAAGGACGCTAACTTGTCCCATGAATATACCAGACATGCAGTCAGTTGGTACATTATCATCCATCTGAATTTGCTAAAAAAATTTATTACTTCCATGAGAAATTCTAACATTAAAGGCGCTATTGGCGCTTTATAATTCATGTTCATTTAAGATTTTTGATTGCTGAAACAGTTGTTTTGTTGAGCATATTGACGTGTGAATTTTAAATATGTTATTTGTTTTCTATGATTCATGTAATAAGGATGAAAAGTACTAATGGTACTGTAGGTTTAAAAGGTTTAGATGTATTTAATGTGCTGTGACTACGTCTTCCCAGTATTGAATAAGTGCTCAACTCCATTCATTTGAGTATGACTAAAGTCTCCCACACAGAGATTTTATTGAATATAAGAAGTAGCAAGAGAACTGGTACTAACATTCTATTTGAGATTGTCCACTGCACTTGTAACCAGGGAGTGTGTTGCAGCAGGCAAGAGTCCCGGATTTTCATATGCAAAGTTATTCAATTATCATTAGTCACCTGCAGTCTGTGTACAGAAATGCTGTTGAATAGGTAAAGTCAAGCTGTGGTTGATTAAGGTAATGACCACTCAGGGGAGGTGTGGAAACACATGCCCAACGGAATTTTAAAAAAATCTGTGGATCTAGCATAGGGTTCTTATAGAGACAAGGGAAGAGCGTCCATCTTTGGTTAGATGTTAGGTTTTAGAAAAAACAAACATAGGGGGTTATTTATTGAAGTGAAATATTGCTCAATTTACCCGGGAACCCCCATTGGTAGTTTCTGTGAGCACTGTTCCATAATAATCCCCAAGTGCCCCATATCTGCTGTCATATTATTTATTTCTATGATTTGGCCTGATACACTAGTAGAGAGGTGCCTGCCCAGCGTCATATGAAAAAAACACGCACTGGAGGGGTGCTATCTGGGAACTATTGACGCGATTAATGGTTCCAAGGAGCGGTTCCCCATATGATGCACTCAAGAATCTCCACCAGATGAAATAAAATATAACTTTTCATTATTATTAAATAAAACAAACTAGGAGAGAATGTAAATAAAATGTTAAAATCTAAGGCTGAGGCCCCAGTGTCGGCGTGGCACGCGCTCCTGCCAGGCTGGTGGCGCGTGCAGCCGTGACCCCGGTCTGCGGTGAGCTGCAGGTGGGGGCGGGGTGGGGGGTGGGGGAACTAATTGAGTTGCTTCTTCAGTCCTTGAATACTATGATTAACGCGCAAAAGGAACAAACGTCTCACATTTAGCAACTGTAATTTAGCTTTGGGAACATGATGGTAGCACTAATTTAAAACAATACATCATAAGGTTATACCTTCCCCCCAAGGGAAGCTTGATTGTAGCCAGCAACCACAATGTGTGTATCTGTAAATCTTCTGAGAAGTACAATTACAGGTAGGAACCTCTCTTTCCCAAAACGTAGGCTTCCTTTTAATTATAATTACTTACCAGGTGTGGCAGTTTCAGTTCTAGCTGTACAGTATGACCATCTTAATTTGGATTGTGTTTCATTCAAACTGTAAACAGAACATTAACCACTCAACAATACTTATGGCCAACATTGTAATTAATTAAAAACATTGTGTTTTCTCATCCAAGAGCTGATAGGGAGGTTGTCTTTACCAAACCATTATTTGCAAGTGCTATTTTGACATTTCTGATTCCAATAAGAAAGGTCCTGTCTTTAGACCAGCACTACTTGAAATGTAATAGAGATGGGAAGTAAATCCCCGACAGGTGCTTCCAATATCCGGATAATGATTGCAATATAGCATAAAGTCCAGGAAATAGTATATCTTCAGTGAAATAAATGTGCAGTATATAGGCTTAGATGCTCACATTGTAGCCATAGTGTGGGATAACAAATAAGGGGTGAAGAGCCCCACAGTGAGTGTGTGCAATGAGCACTCAACAAAGAGAGCCCACCACAAACCCACTAATGGGAGCAGGACACCTAAATCCCTAGACTTGAGCAGATAAATCGCCTAGTAATATATACAGACTGCATAATATTGGAGATAATAGTTCACTCACAGTTAGTAAATGTCCTGGAAAATGCAGCGTGCCTCCTTCCGGTAATGGTAAATCACAGTAGAAAAGAATGGTGGAGCACTGCCTAGAAAAATAAAGGGCTGGAGGCTAATAGCAAAATTAAAAATGCTTTAATCTAAGGCATAAGTAGACAGAGCTACAAAAAACAGGTTCTCTAACGCGTTTCGCGCTGTCGTAGCGCTTTATCAAAGAGTGATCTTTGATAAAGCGCTACGACAGCGCGAAACGCGTTAGAGAACCTGTTTTTTGTAGCTCTGTCTACTTATGCCTTAGATTAAAGCATTTTTAATTTTGCTATTAGCCACCAGCCCTTTATTTTTCTAGGCAGTGCTCCACCATTCTTTTCTACTGTGATCTACCTGAAATGTATTTTCTATATGTTGCAAAATTTCATTGTGTGTCAATATATTCAATATATGTTAGTGTTAAATGTCATGACACAAAGAATACACAGGACTACACAAGCGATGTGCACCATGAACAATACAAGAGACGTGCTATCCAGTTAAAAGTGGAGGTATTAGGTTGTCAAGTACAGATGATTGAAAGTCATTATCAAGCTGTTGTTGGATTCAGTAGTGAATGGTGTAACAATTACAATTTATCGAACCAATACAGCTGTCTGGACAATACTTACATTTGGACTGATCAGACAAGAGGCGACCTCACCTTCAGCTCTGACAGAAACTCCATACTGGGAGTGAGGGTTAAATTAATTCAAGACTATATTTGATGACTGGTGCTATATATTATCAATGGACAACCTTTGTCCCTCAGAACCTCTGCAGTACTGTATTAGAATTGTCAGTGTTTTGTTGGTTGCGTGATGTTATCATGGTGCCATACGCTTGATGTGTTAGAAAAAGGGTTCTCAACGTTTTCCATATATCGTGGAGCACTTCCATTCTAACAATTGTTTAGATTGAAGACCACCTTAATTATACTTGACACTGCTCTGCTTCCTGAAGTGTGTTTTGAAAGGTGGAGATCAACACTAAAGCCTTTGGGGACCACTGGTGGTCCCGAGACCACAGTTTGAGGAACACGGTTTTGGAACTGAATGATGAATAACAACAATTTGGTTTGTGCCTGTGATAAATATGTAGCTGTATGAGAACAATAACGGCAGTTTTATGATTATCTAAGATTGCACACAACAGTTCTATATCTTTACATTTATTTATACATATGTATTGTGAAGCTTAAGGCTACGGCCCCAGTGGTCACGGCTGCACGCGCGCCGGAGCGTCTGGCGGCGCGTGCCCCCGTTTCAGCCTGTGATCTGCGGTTGTGCTTCCACTGAAGAGCATAAGATCCAACCGGAGGGGATCACGCCATGAAAAATCTTGTTTTTTGGCCAAGGCGATCGCGCATTGCGCCTTGTGCACGCACACACGCCGACTGTGGCCTGCCCCATAGAGGGCTGTGCCTTGTGTGCTGCGAGCACGCCGTCGTGCGCGCAGCCGTGGCCACTGGGGACCCAGCCTAATGTATACCAGGTAAGCTTAGGCTTCTGGATAATATTTTGGAGGGATCCTGCATCCTCTCAAACCTATCTCCATGTGGTCTGCTGATTGAAAGGGGATAACACTTTTTTGACATTTCTAAACCAGAAAGTTCTCCTCCGTTGAAATCAAAGAAAAAAATGCGCATTAGACATGGTAAAGATTTAACACTGTGTTATGGTATCTGCCTTTGGGGGCTTGCCTTGGCTGCAAGCTTTTCTTTTCTTTGGCTGCAATATGTAACTGAAAGAGCCATGAGAGTTAATGATCTTAATGATTTTCATATTTTATGGAGCCCTTCACAAAGAATTCAGAAACAAGAACGATTTATAGAATAGTAATGTGGACTTTGACGTTGCACCGTGGTTTAAAAGTATATGTGCCTGTACTGTGTGTGTGTTATAAGCTTTCTTCTTGGATAGAAATCTGAGCTGTGGGGTATATATCCTTGCTGCTGTTTTTGTTTTTTCTTCTTTTCCTTACAGTAGTGATTCTTAACCTTGTTTCTCTCAAGACACTGTATTCATACTGCTCAGTTGCTGAGACAGTTGCTAAGTGCAAACAGCTATACATACACACACATCAGAGGACAGACAGTCACAGAAAAAAAAACAGGATAGACAGACAAACACAGAGAGACACAGCAAAACAGATACAGAGCTACACACAGAAACCAATCCTCACCTCCCCTTTGCTCACAGCTCTCTCCTGCCCATGCTGCTTCCGCCTCTGCTTGGCCGAGCTCCCAAACCCCTGACACTTCCTCCTGATTGGTTGCATTACCCAGTAGTAGAATCGGGATGGAGAAACTGCCCAGCCCCCCAGCAACTGCCCTGCTATGGGAGAACAGGGAAATCCCGCTGCACCCTCCATGGCTCCCCTGGTGCTGCTGAACCCCGGTTGAGAAGCATTGTCGTGCAGGTATAAAGCAGATGCTTCGTACTGGCTTTTTTTTTTTTTGCTTTTTTGCTATTATAAATATACATATATTTTTTGTTACACTCCCCCAGATCAATAATGTTTTACATTAAAGATCTCTGGCACTTTTCCATGCATGATGCGTGTTAATATAAAGCAGGCTAGTAACTGGTGTAGACCATCTTTTATAGGTTGAGAGTAAGAGAGAGGTTATCATTAATTGATTTCGGTGTCTCCCCTGTCGATTGTGATATAATACCTATATAGGAAGCTTGGAAAGTGTTTGCCTTTTTCATGGGGATTCTCATTCTCCTTCCCCCACCCCCTAATTTATCACTTACATATTTTTAAGGGCTATGTCGGCTGGATTTCAATAGGTTAAAACAGAGCCTTTTTAGGCAAGGCAGTTTCTTCCGGCAGAAATATAATTAAAATAGTTGTGTGTTTTTTCTTATCCAGATTCTTTGTTACACACTTTGTCTCACATACTGATGTAGCTGCTACAGATCAGGCTTGTAAGAATCTGCATTTAACAGCAAAACATGTGAAGTCTTATATGGTTTTTAATCAGCTCTGTATTATTAGATAATACTTACTGCATTTATTATTATTATTATTAATGATAATAAACTCTTAATGCCACTTTAAATAGGGCTTAAAGTTTTCTTTGATTTCTATTGCAGGCTTTAGCCTACCTCCCAAGCAGTGCAAGATGTTTGCAACACTTTCCTGTTTGGGATAATATGTTGGCAAATTTCCCAGCAGTTTGAGCTACAAACTGTAACAATAGATAATGTTACCTTGGTAATATCAGGATAGATTGCAGCTGCGGAGTTACTGACTGAAGGATTCATTGAAACTGAAAGGCAGCCATTATGTTAGGCCATGTTCAGGGTGGCTGCTACACGACGTGCACGCGCACATCCGTTGCAATTTCACATTGTTCGGTGGGAGTGTTCAAACTGAAAACTCCACCGGCGGAAAAGTGCAGCGTTGACGCTGCTACATTTTGCAGCTATAACCAAAAATGATATTTGGGGCTACAGTTGCGTCACATGAGCCGGTTCAGCGAACCAGCTCCGTGACACGTTCCCCCCGCCACTCCCCCAAACGCCGCGACCGACTCCTGCAGCCAAGTCACAGATCGCTGGGCTGCAGGAGCACGCGGTGGAGGCGCGCACGGACGCTCGCGTCTTCGTAGCAGCCACCCTGAACTCGGCCTAAGGCACACGATCAGGATTTTGACAGACTTATAACAGGAGCACCAAACATTTGCCAATTTAGATAAGAATGTAGAATTATACATTGTCACACGGTTTACATATACAAATAAGAAAACCGGGAGAAAAGGGGGAATGTAATATCACTGCTTTAAAATGTTATTTACTCTGATTACAGGGGAGGGGGGGAGGCCTGTAACACTGTCACTGGATTTCTTAAATAAATTCAATCATCCTCATAGAAAGATGAAAAAAAAATGTTTTTGTTATTTTGAGAATAAAAAAAAGAAACCCTTTCTC
The DNA here is from genome assembly GCF_040206685.1 of Ascaphus truei. Classification (NCBI taxonomy): domain Eukaryota; kingdom Metazoa; phylum Chordata; class Amphibia; order Anura; family Ascaphidae; genus Ascaphus; species Ascaphus truei. The sequence goes on along the minus strand of NC_134485.1, from coordinate 75,694,650 downwards.
TGCATTGAGGACTGTGGTAGGCAGCATGCAAATGGTTTCGTTTGCCTGTTTTTTTCTCATCAGAGGACCGGGCAGGGGAAGAGGCGGTCAAGCCAAAGGGACAGCACATGGGAGAGTAGCTAAAGGAAGACAAACTTGCTCCCACGTTTTGCCTATTATGTTTAAAAACCAACATCCAATATTTATTTTTTCTCTCTTAAAAACATTAGGCGCTCAGATGTTACCATCTTCATCAGTACAGTCATTTTTGTCCTAAGACAGAACGTGCCTGTAATCACTTTGCTGCCCGAGGGCCTTGCAAGGCTGGGAAGGAGAGAAATGGCTGGGGCTTTGCTAGAGATGAATGAAACACTCCTACATTTGGCAGCTGTTTCCATCCCATGGAAAGCGCAACTTTGGCAAAGATAAAAAAAAAAAGAAAATCATGACATGTTATAGCAGAATTCAGCGATTACAAATTTGCCCCAAACGTGTCTGCCATGTCAGATTTTCTCAAAATTCTTACTTTCTTGAGACTTTTAAGGATGTTAGTTATTTTTGTAGAGCTGACCCTGTATACAGCGCTGTACGTAGAATTTTGCAATCACAAGTCTCTGCCCCATAGAGCTTACATATATTTTTGTTGCACGAGGCACAGGGAGATGGCGACTTGCTCAACGTCCATTAACTTGAATGGGAGTTCATGCACGTTCAGGTGTATTACAGCAGCAGAACAGGCTGCATTGTGTTTCAAACTATATATGTATATTTTTTTTCAACTACAGGATTGAAGCAGGGGGTCTCCGGCGCTGAACGGTGTTAATTTCAGTTCCGGGACCCCCTGCTTCCAGAGATCCTTACTTTTGTAGCGGTGCCGGTTTCTCAGTCAGAGAAACTGTGTGCCTAACATAATGGTGGTTTTAAATGTTCCGCGCCACGTGTGCCAATAGGAAGCTGGGCCGTTGCGGGTTCCTATTGGCCAGCGTGACCGGTACTTTTAAGGGGAATACCGGCACATCCTATACAGAGGCAAGTATCTTGGGAAACAGGAGGTTGAACATTTCCTCAAAAAAAAAAAATGGCAAGGTGAAAAGGGAGTTCACATCTCTAGTGTAGAGAATGGAAGCAGGCACACGGTCTTATGCAGAGAATATTTAATGCGTCACCAAAAGGTCCAACGTTTCGGCAGGGAACTGCCTTTATCAAGGAGAGGGCATAACTTTTCTTACAAAGATTGACTGTGATCTCTGAAAAAAACGTTTGTATGGGATAATAATTCTTTGCTTATTTGCCTAGCACAGTTCCCCTCTCTCTTTTTGAGGCTTCTTCTCTGGAGACCACAAGACGAGGTCCTTGTTTTGGATTTCCTGATAGGCTGCCTGTTAATTGTCCAGGAAAGGTTCTCTCAGATAGATACAGGCGGTGTTTGGCTTCTCTCTGAATCCAGAGCACATGTCACTGACCTCTTTGTGCACCATTGTTTGCATTGTAAAATTAGATCAGGTTGCTCTGTCTTGGATTGACACAGTTAAAGGACGTGATTTGAGAAGATCAACTATCTGTGTGTGTGTCCGAGGTAATACAGTAAATAGAAAGCGTAGCGGTGTTTAGAAAGGAATGAACTTGCCCAAGCTTCCATTACTGGGTTACTATTCCGTTCTTTCTGCCCACTAAATAACTGGGTGGTCTTGACACACTTGAAATCTAGGCAGCTTTTCATCAGTTGCTCATCAGCATGCTAATTGCTGTATGACTAATTAGGACCTGAATTCCAGTTGATTTCCTATAATGAGACAGCTGGTTTAATTATGTAATCGTATGATTATATTAGCCTAGAGTGCCCTGGCAAAAAGTAACGTATGCAGGAATGTGATGTCGTAGCATGAGCTGAACACACAAGGGGGGCATTCATCTGCAATCTAACACAGTGGAAGGCGGGATTAACATGTAGTGTTCTTTGTGTGAGTGGCGGAGTAACTGAGATTAGTTTGTGGCAAGCAGAAGTGAATATTAAACGGTACTGTGTGTTGGTCATCAGCGGGGAGCAATGAAGTCTACTACATCTGTATATGTAAAACAAAACGATCGGCATGGATTGCTGCTTAAAGACAAATTTACAGCAATACTTGGCATCAGTGTATCATGGTACTGTGCTCATGTAAGGATTTAATGAAAAAAGGATTGGAAAGCACTTTTTAAACCCCCCTTGCTACTACAGATGCCCCTGATCATTAACTTGGGTTGAATATTCTAAATAACAATATTTGACTCAATCATAAATACTCTGGACTTTCAGTGGCTGTGACAAGTCGCAAAAATGGCAATGAAAATAATTGGACTGAGAGCTGCATTTTTTTTTTTTAAATTTAAAAGAGAACTAAAATAATTTGGTACAGGATGTGTGAATTTATTTCTTTTCACAACCTAAGCCTGTTGTGCCAAAATGACTTGTCTTGCAAATAAGTTGTTCTGTTTCAGCCAGGCATACATGTTGGTTGTAAATACCCAAAACAATGAAAAATATGCATGTATATCCACTAATGTCGTTTGTATGAGAATCATCAATTTCGGTTGACCTTGTTTTGATTATATATTGTACTTTTGGTCATCATTTTTTAATGTATTCATTTCCTCAATGTACTTCTATTCCTCTGTGTTAAAACAGTCGGTATACATTGAATTTATATTGCATCTTTACAGTTCCAAATATAATCACTGTTGTCATTACCTAATAATCACAGAAGTCAGCAGACTTTGCAGAACTTTTAGTTAGAGTTTAGAAGATATGACTGTACGTCTTAATCCTTTTTATACACAATTTATTTTTGTATGTTTGTACCAATACAATTCGTATGTGCATTAACCCTGTGAAGCTGCAGAGCAAGAGTGCCAAGGCGCCCCTGCCCCGGCACTCCAATCACATGACCACTTTGTCACTGATGATGGACGGATAGGGACGAGCCACCCCCCCCCCCCCCCCCCTTCTGTTCAAGCGATGGATTTTTGGACGAAACTGCACTACAATGTCATGAGGCCCCTGGTGTGTCAGACCCCCCCATAACTTAATAGCTATGCCCTTGTGTGACCAAAGGGTTAACTACAACACCTCTTTGTTTAATCTCTTCATTACAGAAGCACAGGTCGGCATGCTTTTCTTCAGTGCTAGACGTGAATCATGCCAGATCTAGTGCCATCAGCTACCGGGCTCCTCTTGGATTGCTGAGAAAAAGCATGTGTTCATGGCTAATGTGTTAACAGATATACAATATGTTCTTACAATCTGAGGGTGGTCCGAAAAGTGGATGACTGTGATGTTCCGAAGTTAAATGAAACTAGCTAATGTACACTGTTGTTGATCCATTGAATTTGATGTTTAGAATTCCTCCACAAACGCCGGGCAGGAAATATCACATATGATTTGATCTATTTTACACATTTGCTCAGCTCGTTGTTGGTCTGGACATTTAACGTTCATTGGAGGCACCTGAAAGTCACTTGTTTTTTTATCTAGATCGATCAGTGGACTTTCTTTGGCGGCCTCCTATTCACACTGTGGTTATCTAACATATGCTATTTTGTTTGTATTCACATATACCACGTCACTATCGGCGGTTAGTTTTATAAGCACATTTGTTTTGCATTAGCGCTCTTGCACTATTCTCTTTTCTATTCCTGCACATGAGACTAAATCTTTGCTGCCTTTGGCACCCTTATCAGACATGTATTCAATATTATTATTTTTAAGTCTATTGTGCTCCAGCACACTTCTATCATGTATTTCACAAAGTATTGTTCGATTAGCTGGACTGTAAATGTCGATATCGGAAATCAGCGGTGTGGTAGCTAGTCCAGATGTAAATATGCATTTTGGAATATACTTCTATGTACTGTAAAGGCAGACTGCACCCACTATAAAATGTAGCCTCCATGTGTTGGAAACGTGAATATACTGAACGAGGGATTAAACTGAATTAAGGATTGTAGACATTCTTCCTTTCTCCTCGTTGATATAAGGTCTGCTTTTGGCTTGTTATGTTATTTGCAATAATGCAAGTACTGTATTCAGATTTAAAACAAACGTCAGTTTTTACTCCGTTATGTGTATCAATTCCTTAATCAACTCCAACTAAATGTTATTCATCAGTTATCATAGAAATACCTGCAACAAAGCAAGGAGTTGCTCGTCTCTCTGACAGCAAACGAGTTCTCATTTTTAGTATTTACTACATTTCTGCCCTCTTCATAAGATACTTAGGTTCTGAAACATTGTACATCAGGAGCGGCCAACTCCAGTCCTCAACAGCCACCAGAAGGTCAGGTTTTAAGGATATCTCTGCTTCAGCACAGGTGGCTCAATCAGTGGCTCAATCAGTGGCTCAGTTAACGACTGAGCCAATGATTGTGCCACCTTTCCTGAAGCCGGGATATCCTTAAAACCAGACCTGTTGGTGGCTCTTGAGGACTGGAGTTGGCCACCTAGTTGTAAATAGTTGCCAGGCTAAACCGATCTTGTGTTTGTCTTTTTTTCTTAGATCCAGTTCCCGCCTTGGATCTAGGGCAGCAACTTCAGTTGAAGATTCAACGTATGCACGACATTGAAACAGAGAACCAGAAGCTCCGAGAAACGTTAGATGAATACAACAAAGAGTTTGCGGAAGTAAAAAATCAAGGTATATATTTTGTTTTATTGTATTGAAGTGTGGCAGGCTCGGGGGAAACGTGAGGAAAGTACTGTGAGGAATTAAAAATGCTTAGGATGGAAATGATCCTAAATATGAATGAATGCGAAATAGGGTCTGAGACTTTAGCACGGATAGGAAAATGGGCAATGTATGTGGGCTGGTGAATTCTGATCAGACGTCAGAGTCTATGTTTCTGTGTGTTACAAGTAAGCGCATTATACTTTTTTCACATTAATGTTTTAAAAAAAGAAGAATTTTTTTCTTCTCTTGTTTCACTAAAGACCAGAAACACTTAATAGTATATTCACAATTCTCCCACAGGTTGTGCCAAAAGCACCAGATAAAAAGCAAAATACTCCAGTTAGAGATTTATAACGCAGAAAATTCCTCTGTGCTTCTTACCGCACACTATACTGTAATTGTGTTGCGCTTTGTGTCCCATTGGGAGAAAAGCGCTATATGAAATAAAGTTATTATTATATATCGCGATTCTGTTTCTTTAGTATGTAAGGAGTGCAGTGGCCCTACAATGGGACACACCATCGTTCTCAAGTTTAATTTTCTAAAGGAAACCTGCCATGGTAGTTGCCTCCTGCCAGCCATTCAGTCAGTAAGGGTAACATCTTTGCTCTCTGGCAGCTTAGAGGAAAGTATCTGCTAAGCAGTGCACATATCTGCTTTGAACGTAGTAGAATTGGTTTATTTGGTAAATCCAGTGCTGTTTTCTTTTTGACTTCATATTTACAACTCTGTGACTTTGATCGTTAGAAACACA